>NC_056729.1:769890383-769892883 GCF_019279795.1 Protopterus annectens
GCTGTGGTAGGAGGAAGTCCTACTGCTTACCAGTGGGAGAGGAGTGGTTTCCAGCTCTGAAATTGTAATTGTAGCCATTTTGGGCTGATTTCTATCCCTTTCAACTTTCTGGCTAAAAAACGTGCGTTTGCACATTTTTCCCATCTTGCAGCACTGCAGTGCTATGGTTAAACTATTCCAGGTGCAAAAAGATCTGCTCTTCAAATTTTCCCTTAGAACTAGCTGGTTTCTCAGTAGTAGCACTAAAATCTGAACCCCTGTGACTAGCACTTGCTCTAGAACCAGCTGGAAAGCACTAGGAAGCCTTAAACTGATACAACCACTCAACTCTCCTTGTTAATAAAGAGAAATTAATCGTAGGCACTAAACAGCCTATAATTGCAAAGTACCTTGCAAGGGAAAACAGCTCTTGTACTTTACAAAAAAGCACTTAACCAGGCAAGTCCAATGGTCAGCTTCTGGTGATTTCTCCTGTCCACCTGGTGAATCTGGGCATACTGGGGAAATGCAGCAACTGCCTCATGTACACAGACAGCCCTCTCCTCTTACCACCCAACACTACAACCTGCGAGAGATTCACTTACATAGCCATACTGGAAGCAAAGCTCTCCAGCCAAGATTGTGCAAGACAGCCAAGAGGGGAAGGTTAACACCTGCATTACACCTCAAGCAACACATAGCCCTTCAAAACCCACACCATCAACACCCACACATAGCAACACCAAACCCACATATGCAGAGTCCCTTAACATTAACCTGCCCAAGCAAAAAGGACTTCCGAAGCTGAAACGCAAACAAACACCTGTCACAACAAAAGTGACACATAGCTCACAACACCAGTGTGCCACCCAACAACAGCCCCTAAGGCAAGACAACGTACCCAACACTTTAGTCATAGGTGACTATAGTCAGGCACACTGATGTCCCACTCTCCAGGCTGACAAGGAGAAAATTACAGTCAGCTGCCTATCGGGAGCCAGGATCCACCACATAATGCATGCACTCAAGTCACTCCACACAACAAGTACAAATACGACTCTGTCATTGTTCATGTTGGAGTGAATGACTTGAGACGTATCTCCCTGGACTACATGAAAAGAGACATGGAAGAGCTCTCGGATCATGTGGCCCAGGCAGGTATGACCCTAGCCCTGAGTAGCATCCTTCCTTCGCCCAGAATGACACCACAGTACAAGGACAAAATGATTGACTTCAACAACTGGCTAAGCTTCTGGTGTCATTCAAAGGGAATCCAGTATCTGTCTGCCTGGGACGACATGATCGACAAACCACAATGCTTTGCCAGAGATGGTCTGCACCTGTCACTCCTGGGATTCAGGTTACTGACTAAAGCTCTTGCCACCCCATAGTGCCTTTTTTAGCCAAGGTTCAAAGGACAAAACCACCACCGTAACAGATACAAGCATGCAAAATCTGAAGGTAATGCTACTCAATGCTAGAAGTCTAAAATGCACTCTGTAAAGGCACTC
Organism: Protopterus annectens; assembly: GCF_019279795.1. NCBI lineage: Eukaryota > Metazoa > Chordata > Ceratodontiformes > Protopteridae > Protopterus > Protopterus annectens. The sequence goes on from NC_056729.1 coordinate 769,891,874, forward strand.
CTAAAAATGGAGAACATCGATATCTGTGCAGTAATTGAGACCTGATTCAAGGCTCGAGAGAGCACCCCTGCAATACGAGGCTACAACTATTACCACACTTTTCGTCCACCAAACCAAGACCGAAAAACTAAAGGTGGAGGAGTGTCCATATTCACCAAGAATATTCACACCTCCAGGTTAGCTGTCCAACACAATGCATCTGAAATTCTCCAGGTGCAACTAACACTAGGTAAGACTACAATCCAAATTGTAGCTTGCAACAGATCCCCCACCATGCCCCAAGTTTCTCACTACACCCTTCTAAATATACTGGAAAATATTAAGATACAACCAAACACCCTAACACTGGGTGATTTCAACTACCCTGCCATTAACTGGGAAAACTACTCAGGTACCAACACCTTTTCCCAACGGTTCTTGGAATTCATAAATTCCAACGCCCTGGATCAAGCAATCCATTGTCCCACCACGGGCTCCAATATCCTAGACCTGGTCATTACCAACATGGGAGATAGATGCCTCACACCAGTGGTCACCCCCTCATTGGTCAGGTCTGACCATAAGCAAATCACCCTTGACATCCACATCCCCCCCCCCCCACCAGTAAGGAAACCTCCGTAAAAAACTTCTCCAAAGCCAACTACATGCTTCTCAAGTCAGAAGTGACAAACTTCATGATACCCATGTAGATGGGAGCTGAAAGTTCGACTGCTGAATCCTACACTAAGGCACTGTACGAGCACATCCACTCGTGCATGAATCGTGCCATCCCAATTAGAACCAAGACGCTCTTCTCCAAAAAAAGAATGCCAATCTGGTGGTCCCCTGCCATAAACAAATTTTACAATAGAAGAAATAAACTGTTGCAGAAAAGAGGAAAATCCCAGGATGCAAAAAACTCCCTTACCAGCCTCAATAAGAAGCTAAGATCCCTCATTAAATCCTCCAAAGCTAGTTATGAAAATATAACCGCCAAAGACATCCACAAGGCATTCTATACTTATGTCAAG